>NC_046157.1:101763629-101801469 GCF_011064425.1 Rattus rattus | reverse complement strand
GNNNNANTNTCNAAANGNGNGAGTAGTTTGCCTTTAATGTCTCTCACTGATCGGCACTGGTCAGCCCTATGGTAGCCTTTGCCACATCGGACACAGAGGGTTACAGACCCCCTGTCTCTTTTTGTCATCCTGCAGTCTCTTTTTAGATGGCCTGTTTTCCCACATTGAAAGCATGATCTTTTATCCGTCCCTTTAATGGGGCGTCGCTGGAACTGGAGAATGGCAGCTGCCAGGCCTGAGTTAGTAAGGGGCCCTCCAAGTTCCCTGCAAACTCTAAGCCAATCCTGTAGCCCTTTATTTCTTCGGGGCTATGGCTATTCGCACTCCTGGGTGGCTTGCTCAAAACGAGCTGTTCTATTAGTGGTGCTGCTTGTTCAGGATCGCCAAAGATTGTCCTGCAGCCTCTGTCATTCTAGCTACAAAAATCTGAGAAATTTTCTGGGGTCCCTGGAACGATTTTTGTAAGTTGATTATCAATCCCTCCTCTCCTGGACAGTGCCTTCCAGGCTCTAATAGCCGTGCTGGAGACCTGAGCATAGGCGCCCCAGTGGTAAGCAGACTGATCAGCTGCAAAGCGGCCCTGTCCTATTAGAGTTCAAAAAGTCCATTCTTGTTGCTCAGGTATTAAGGCGTAGCATTCGCTCTGGCCTGTGTTTGGGCTGCCTCATACCAGAGCGCTTTCCATTCCATGTATTGGCCCATGCTGGCAAGGGCTGCCTTAGCAATCATCTGCCAATCAGCTGGTGTCAATGCTGTCATGGCCAACCTGTCGAGTTGTGTTAGAGTAAAGTTGGCCGTGACTCCATACTTTCTAACTGATTCTGCTAATTCCTTAATCTGATTATATTCAACAGGGGCATGGACCCGTCCTCCCTCCGGAGTCTCAAAGATAGGAAATGTCATACTCAGCTTTCTTCTCACCCTCTCGGGGACTAGTGAGAAGGCATGTGAGCGTGTCTCATCTGGAGGGGGTGCCGTTGGTGGCGGCCGTGCTAGAAGGCTTCTATTACTTCCCCTACATTCATCGGGGTAATATCTTTCCTCCTCATCTAGCTCAGCCTCCTCCTCTGAGTCTAAGGTTTTATTTTCAGAGCTTTCAGAACTGTCGAGGTTCAGCGCTTCTAGCTCTTTCACAGGGTATAGGCTGGCTCCCCCTCCTGGTTTATGTGTAGAGGAGGAAGTGCTGGAATCTGAAAATTTCAACGCTCCCTTGTCTGCGGACTTACCGGGAGGGCACCTTTTCTTTCTTAGGACGTCTTTTTTCTTGCGCGCGCCCAACATCTCACTACGTTCGGTTTCTGACAGACTTTCTCGGACTACCTCGAGAGTGGCCTGTCCTTCTATTACTGCTGCCTTACATGTTTCATCCTTTAAACAATTTCTTAACCAGCTTCCATATAGCTGGTCCCTAAGATGCAGATCCTCTTCCGCCAATTTTCTGTCAAGGTCTTTTCCAAGTTTGTTCCATGAGGCAATCGAACGAGCCTGAACAGGCAAACCAAGGCGCCACCCTCTCCACCTCCTTCACAAAGTTTTAAGTGTTCCCTCCAATTTTGATGTCCCTCTGCTTTAACACTGTTTCCAAGGCCGTGACCACAGACTGTGAGGATCCCATGATGGGCCAGGATGGCCCGGCTTATCTCGTCCGTCTGACAAAGGCGTGAGGTGAAAGGGTAGAGGACGGACACGCGCTGCTCTCTTATGCATCGGAGTCTTACACGCGCCTCCCCGGACGGTGCCGCAGCTTATCTATTCGGCCTTATCGCTTTCCCTTGCTCCTCAACAGTCAAAATCCCGAAGGTAAAAGGGAGCTACAAGCTCACTTATATACGAGAGACTGAGGCGCCGCCTTCAGCTGCTGATCGTCCTTTTAACAGCTAAAAGCGGTGAAAACAGAACATAAAGAGTAGGGTGGCTCCCAGGACAAATACTATAGCCTCAACAAATCCTTCCCAAGGCGGTGACAACCCAGACCAAAAGTCCAAGAGGGCTGCCTCTCGAGCGTATCTACCTGTAGTTCTGAATCCTCCTTGTCGCCAAGGATCTCAAGGTGCTGACGATGGCTAGGTCTTTCCCGGGTTTCTGGCACCAGATGTCCCGCGCGCCACGCCTTCGCCAGCAGAACGACGCAATGCACACACAGGATCCTTCTACAGAAAAAGCTTTACTGCATCTTGAGGAGAGCATAAGCTTACAATGCGGAGATGAGGAGGAATAACAAATCCCTTATATAGAAACTATCCTCGCCTAGGGCGTGTCACTCTCTGACTGGTCGCTGCCAATTATGCCAGATGCCGTACCATAACGTGCGTGTCCCCGAGTAGGGGTGTTACCAGGCGCCTGCGTATTGCCCTTTACTAGGTGCGTTCTGCCAGATGCTGGTGCCATCTTGTAATGGAGTATGTAAGGACAGCTCCTCGGACAGCTCCTCACATCTGTGAGGACAGCTCCTTGGACAGCTCCTCACATCTGTGAGGACAGCTCCTCACAGCTCCAGAAACAAGATAGGGGCTACGGCTGAAATAGGAGAGTTGACTGGACCTCTCCTACTCTACGCCCATCCTTCATATGTCATGTCAGAAGAAAGACAGGTGCAGAAGGCACAAGACTGCTATTTCGTGAATAGATATATTCTTATTTTAGTTCCCAGCAATATGACTGTGTTCCTCTGGGCCCCTCTCACTGGGACGTTATTAAATACTCATCCTCATGGCACCAAATGTTTACACAGCGGCCAAAGGTTAAGTCAGTCAGCAGCAAAGGGGCTTTATCCATGCTCACTAAATGATACTTAAGGACCAGCTCTTTGGGGCCCAGATAAACCCTGCTTACATGAAAAGGAGGCACGGAGTGAGGAAGAGCATGCTGTCACTCTAAGAAATCTACCCTAAATGCTGTAGGCGATGGAGGGAAAGCCTCAGCTGGTCATCTACAAATCAAATGACACTCAGTTAACAGATGGCCCTGATGCACGGGAGCCCACGATATACCCACACTGCACTGGGGCAGACTTGAAATAACTCTTTCTCAGTGTGTACAAAGACAATCCTTCACCAAACACGATATGACGTACCATCTTCCCACCTTCCTCTCACTTGAATGCGTAGCACCTGCAGACACTGTGGGGAGCACGGGGAATACTGAAGTAAACATCACTCGCTTTGCCTTGGACTGGTTTAATCCACCACTTAGTTAAGGTTGGTCTCACTTACAGCTGGCATGCAAATAGTCTACAAACATTTGATTAACTATAGTTAGTTGGCACTGCACAGACATTTAGTTATTTCCAAGGAAATTGTCATTTATACATTTTTTTGCTTTGTAATATAAGAAGTCATTTACATTACAGTCACAACTCTTCTACTTAATAATGTTTTCTTATTAAAACTCTAAAGGAGCTATAGGCATATATAAATATATATATATATACATATATATATATATATATATATATATATATATATATATATGGAGTGATTTGACCTAAGATTATTTTGAATTCTTGATATATTGAACTGGGTTAGTCATACGCTTTTTCCTTTTTCTTTCCTTTTTTTTTTAAGCAAAAACAATTTTTATTGGATATTTTATTTATTTACATTTCAAGTGTTATTCCTTTTCCTGGTTTCCCCTCCAGAAACCCCCTATTCCCTCCACCTCCCCTCCCCCTCTTCTATGAGGGTGCTCCCCAACTCCCCCACTCAATCCCAGCTCCCTGCCCTGGCATTCCCCAACACTGGGGCATCGAGCCTCCCCAGACCAAGGACTTCTCTTCACATTGATGCCCAACCAGGCCATCCTCTGATACATATGCGGCTGGAGCCATGTGTCCCTCCATGTGTACTCTTTGGTTGGTGGTTTAGTCCTTGGGAGCTTTTGGGGGCTTGGTTGGTATTGTTGTTCTTAAGGGGTTGCAAACCCCTTCAGCTCCTTCAGTCCTTTCTCTAGCTCCTCCATTGGGGACCCCATGCTCAGGTTGGCTGTGAGCCTCTGCCTTTGTATTTGTCAAACTCTGGCAGGACCTCTCAGGAGACAGCTATATCAAGCTCCTGTCAGCATGCATGTCTTGGCATCCACAATAGTGTCTGGGTTTGATGTCCATATATGGATGGATCCCCAGGTGGGGCAGTCTCTGGATGGCCTTTCCTTCAGTCTCTGCTCCACACTTTGTCTCTGTACTTCCTCCTGTAGTAGACGAATGAGCTGATGTGAGAAGAGCCCACTCTGCCCGTCAGTTTATGCTTGGCTTCCTTCTCACTCATTTTGAACTGTTCTCATCAAACATCTAAATTGCACATTTTAAACCTCAACAATTAAACTTTACTAAAAAGGAAATAAATTAGCAATGTGGAACTTTTACGATGAGCTTATTTCATTTTATGTTCAAGAAATGCTCGACTCTCTTGGAAAATGAAGGAGAATACACCTCAGGTGCATTAGAGAAATATAACAGATCTTTTAAGAATTTATGTACACTAAGGAATATAATTCAAGCCATGAAGCTACATCAAAATTGGTCTAATTTCATCTCATTCTATTTAAGCACTTTTAAAATATCTGTAGTTGAGGGCTGGAGAGATGGCCCAGTGGTTAAGAGCACTGACTGCTCTTCCAAAGGTCTTGAGTTCAGTTCCCAGCAACCACATGGTGGCTCACAACCACCTGTAATGAGATCTAATGCCCTCTTCTGGTGTGTCTGAAGACAGCAACAGTGTACTCATATATGTAAAATAAATAAATTAATTTTTAAAACAGAAACATGCTTTAAAAAACATGTATAGTTGAGCCTCATATAGTTTGATAAAATGGGACCTTATCAGTGTTCACACTCTCACGAGGATTTGAATCATCGATGCTGATTACCTATGTCACCCCTTTCCTAACACAACAGTGTAATTTACTCAATATGCTGACATGTGTTTGAAGCTGGCTGGCTTCATCATCCATGCATTAGTTCCATTATCTACAAAATGTGATCTTTTTTTTATATAGTCATCTTTTGAGGAAAAGGTTAAAGAAACATTGTGCATATGGTCAACAACAGACACTTTCATGAAATATGCATTTTCTTTAATTCATTTCCATCCCTGGTATGTCACTTATTAAAATGTAGGTGTTAAACCAAAGATTATCAATATCATTTGTAACTATAAATTTTTATTATAGTCTCCTTTACCATTGTCTATAAAAAATTTCATATCCTTAGCCACCAAGGCTAGGGCTAACTCAGTACTAGGCACGTGCCTAACATGTATAAGGTCCAATTCCCAGTACCACAAGGTTCAATTCTTAATACCACACCCCCCCCAAAAAATCAATCAAACAACAACAAACAGTTCAAGCACTCTTTAACTACATACCCTAATATCTCCCCTTTAGTAATATATTTTCTTTAAAATATCTCCTCACCACTCTATGTATAAGGAAGGAACAGCTATAGACCCAGCATAAAGAATCACCAGTGTCCAAAACTGTGGAAGGTATGATGGCATAGTCTTCCACTGAAGGATAACAGCCTGTTACTGATCGTGTTGTGAAGCCTTGAAGCACTGTGGTACTCCTGACTGAGCGACTGGCCTATGCATGCTTGAGCACTCTTACTTAGATTAAGCACCGTGAACTTGGTGGTTTCCTGGCCGCCTCATCTCAAGGCACTGTGCACCCAAGGGTGTTCCATCTGTTATGGACCTGTCAAGGCTAAACAACCCCAAAATTATGGAACCCAAATATTTTATAACCAGCTGCAAGAAAGGTTTCTCTTCGTCCAAAGAGAGGGTTAATCTCTGATACCCCAAATAATAAGCACCTTTTGAGAATAGTCTTTAAAAGAGAGTCCGTCCAAGTGTGATGGCGAATGTTTGCAATCCCAACACTTGAGAAGCTACAGCAGGAGGAATGGAGCTTGAGGTCAACCAAACCTCAGCGCCATGGGGGAAAATGCAGAACAAGGCAAAAAGACAGTTAATATCCATCTCACAAGACATGCAGAAATGCAAATGACACATGGAAAAAGACCCACAGTTCTCTATAAAGTCATTCCGTTTTTCTATGCCATCTTGGTTTCTGGCCAGTTTTCCTGCGTGTGCTACACAATCAACTGCTTGCCTCTAATCTCACCAAAAGAAACTGGGACTAAAACTGCGGTTTATCTCACATGGCATTTAATAAAATGTACTGATAACAGGATTCCAAGCAGGAAGCTGAGGACAAGTCAGTGCTTCTGGGGACCCCAACATCCAACCAATAGAACAAAACCCCGTAAGGTGATTGAACCCCATCTTAAAAGCCTGTGTGATATTCTCTGTATGTTTTGTATTGAACTTTCTTCTTGACTGAATACATTAATCCACGAACATCAGTGGCATGCCTGACTCTTTGTAAGATTTAGAAATTCATTCTGTCTGCTTTGGCCAGGAGAGAACTAGTGGGGTGCTTTATTAGGAATCATTTTATGCTTTCTTATTTTCCATTAGTTTATTATTTCACTTTACATCCTGATTACAGTCCTCCCTGTCCCTTCCCAGTCCTGCCTTCAAAAACCACTCCTCCCATTGCCCCTCAGAGAAAGGGAAGTCCCCCCCCCCATGCATACCAACCGACCCTAGCACATCAAGTCATTAAGAGCATATCAGGATCAAGAATATTCAGGTAACCAATCCAATACTGTTGCAATCTTCGTGGCCTCCTTTTGTCCAGACATCTATTTGAAAATTCCAATAGAGGATTACACTGCTGTGCTTATTAGATTTTGTCAACTTGATACAAACTACAGTGACCTTGGAGAGCCCTCACCTGAGGAACTGCCTTCATCAGATTGATCTGTGGGGCATGTCTTTTGGGGCATCTTCTTAATTGCTAGTTGATATGGAAGAGCCAAGGCCACCGTGGGCAGTACCATCCCTAGGCAGTAGGATTTAGAAGATTTGTCTGTGTACAAAAAGAAACTGAACAAGCCTGAGGAAGCAAGCCAGTAAGAGTATTCTCCATGGTCTCTGCTTCAGTTTTTGCCTTCATCTCCTGCACTGGCTTCCTTTAATGATTGATTCTAACCAGTTACAAGTTACTTTGTTTTATCATAGAAATGTAAACGGAGCTAGGGTAGCCACTCACAGGACAAAGGAAATGTATGAGCACACAGAGTTGTAGCAATAACCAGGCCTTTGTATTGAGTTTCTTTTTTAAACAAGACCTAGGGGAGGGTTGTTCTGTCCTCTCCAGGACCACTGCTAATTGTACTGGGGAAACATTCAATTTCTAAACAACTCTAATCCTTGAGTGCTTTTCCTCTGATACTTTGCTATCCTTCTTCCTCTTTATGACATGGTGTTCATTTTTCATTCCTTTTGTTGTAGAATATCCTCCAATTTTACAGTGCCCTTCCAAATATAACATATTCTAGAAGGCTTAGCACTTTCATGCATCAAGAACGTCAAGACTTCTCTCATTAAGTCCAGTAATACTGACCTGAACCTTCCTCAGCGTGTTAAAATGAAGCATATTCAAATACCTTAGATTCCAAAGGTTTCTTTGAAAGTAGACGTTGAACATATTAGAAATATGTTCAGACATATTTGAGTTATGAGCTATGCCTTAGTCAGGGTTTCTATTCCTGCACAAACATCATGACCAAGAAGCAAGTTGGGGAGGAAAGGGTTTATTCAGCTTACACTTCCATGTTGCTGTTCATCACCAAGGGAAATCAGGACTGGAACTCACGGAGTCGGGAAGCAGAACCCGATGCAGAGGCCATGGAGGGATGTTTCTTACTGGCTTGCTTCCCCTGGCTTGCTCAGCTTGTTCTCTTATAGAACCCAAGACCACCAGCCCAGGGACAGCACCACCCACAATGGGCTGGGCCCTCCCGCCTTGATCACTAATTGAGAAAATGCCTTACAGCTGGGTCTTATGCAGGCATTTCCACAACTGAGGCTCCTTTCTCTGTGGTAACTTCAGCTTTTATTAAGTTGACACACAAAACCAGCCAGTACAAGCTAATCTTCACCATTTATTCATAGGGTTATACTTAGGAAGTATCTTTATATATAAGTAAAAAAAAAATCTATTTTTGAGAGTTGTTAAAGTTAAATTAGAATCATGCTTGTAAACTGACTAGAACCACTACCATGTGAGCCAGTATTCAATTAAATATCCATTCTCTGTCTCCTTTCCAGTTTATTGTTTGAATGTGTAGAGATCATGCAAAGACATATTTTTTTTGGTTCCTTGCAAAGAAGAGTCTTGTATTTGTTTGTTTTCTTATACTGAAAATAAATTGTTTTTAACTATAATCCTGATTATGGACTCCCTTCCTTGGCCCCTCCCAGCCCCTCCGCACCTCCACTCCCATCTGAATCCACCCCTTGTCTTTCTCTCACTAGAAAACAGGCCTGTAATATAATTAATAAAATATAATATTTTAATATAAACTAATACATCAGAATAGGAAATAAGCAAACAAGGAAAAGAACCCAAGAAAAGGTACAAGAAATAGTTAAAGATGAAGAAACCTATTCATTCACATACTCCGGATCCCATAAAAACACTAAACTAGAAGCCATAAAATATACACAGTAACACTAATTTCTTCTCCTTGTTCCCTGA
The DNA here is from genome assembly GCF_011064425.1 of Rattus rattus. Lineage (NCBI taxonomy): Eukaryota > Metazoa > Chordata > Mammalia > Rodentia > Muridae > Rattus > Rattus rattus. Next base: position 101,792,868 of record NC_046157.1, on the reverse strand, counting down.
GCCCTTTGGGGAGATATTTAATGGAGACATTCTGTTTAAGGCTGATTTTTCCAAGATTCTCATTCTCTGCCTAATGTCTGGTTGAGGGTCTCTGTATTTGCTCCATCTGCTGCAGGAGGAAGCTTCTCTAAAGATACAGAACCAGAGCCGAGTATGTGAGTATAGCAGAATTTCATTAGGAATCATTTTATCGCTATATTTTCCTTGTTCATTTGTTTCTTTTGCAACTGTAATATTTGTTTTTAACCTAGGTCACTGGCTATTTAGTCTCAGGTTTTCGGTGACAGGTATTGGTTCCATCTCATAAATCTATAAGGAGTAACTAAGTCCTTAAATTAAATGAGACATTGGTTGGTTACTCCCACAAGCTTTGTGCTACCATTATACTACCATATCTTGACACCACTGTAGAACAAAAGATTTGCAAATGGTTTGTTGTTCATGATTCTCCATTGGTAGCATGCAGAATACCTTCCTGTATCAAAAGATGCTAGCATCTAGAGGGGAAGGCTCTATGTAGGCACCAGCTGGACTTCTCCATGTTCAGTGAGTAATGTAGGCAGTATCTTGAGCAATGGGGACTTTCTATCAGCTTGTAGTGAGCAATGTATAGGCAACATCCTGGGTTGTTTGGGATTCCCATGGAATCGCCCACCCCTTGCCAATAACTAAATTATATGTAACCCAATTCCAATACTTGCTGTTACATTTTTGAGATGGAAGTTGGGACTCTGTCTTTCCCAGTTTCTGGTGATTTTATCAAGATTGTCTTTATATGTGTATATATTTTAGGAAAATTCTACTGTTTTAGGTTTCCATACCACCCTTGAAATGAGTCTTAGGTCTGTTTCTGTATTCTGTTCCTCATTCCACTCTTCTGCCTACCTTCTTGCTCCTCCTTTTCTAGACCCTCATCCATCCATAACTCTCTATTTTATTTCCCTCTCCTAATTATATTTATCTGCCACCCCAGTCTTTTACTCTAGACATACCTTCAGTAGTTCTATGGGTTATAGCTTTGTTATCATTTATTCAACAGCAAGTATCTACATATAATCAAGTAGGTTTCATATTTATCTGGGTTTTCTCCCTGAGCATGATTTTTTTCTAGTTCTATCCATCTACCTGAACATTTCACAGTTTCATTTTTAACAGCTGAGTAATATTCTACTGTGTAAGGATACCACACTTTCTTTATTCACTTATCTGTTGATAGACAACTAGGTTGTCCCGATTTCTGGCTATCATGAATAGAGAAGCACTGACCATGGTTGAGCAAGTGTCCTTGCGGTAGGGTGAAACCTTTCTATCTTCCTGAGGAACTGTGACACTGGTATCCCTATAGGCTGTAGAGATTTGTACTTCTACCTGCAATGGATGAGTATTCCTCTTACCCTACATCCTTCCCATCATGAGCTGTCATGTGTTTTGTTGATCTTGGTCATACCGATTGGTGTAAGATAATAAGATTTGCATTTCTCTGATGACTAGAGGCTGAACATTTCTCTAAGTGTTTCTCAGCAATTTGAATTTATCTCTTTTGAGAATTCTGTCAAGATTTGTACCCCATTTTTAAGTGGGTTATTTTTTCTTGATATGTAGGTTTTTTTAATTCTTTATATGTTTTGGATATTAGACCTTTTTGAGATATGTAGTTAATAAAAATTTTCCCATTCAGTATTTTACCACCTTGTCAAATGATGGTATCCTTTGCTGAGCAGAAGCTTTTCAGTTTCAGAAAGTCTTTTCCAGTTCCAATGAGTTCAAATTGGTCAAGTTCAGTGTATTTGGTTTTATGATGTGCTCTTTGACACATTTGATGTTGAGTTTTACGCAGAGAGATAAATATGGATCTGTTTGGATTTTTCTATAAGCTGCCATCCAATGTGATAAGCATCATTTGTTGTTTCAGTGTGTTTTATCACACTGAAAATACACAATTTTTCAGTGTGTATTTCTGTTCTCTTTATCAAAAATCAGGTGTGAATTTATGTCTGGGTCTTCCATTCAATTCCATTGATCAACATATCTGTTTTATGCCAATACCATTATGTTTTTATTATGATAGTTCTATAGTACTATCCAAGATCAGGGATGGTAACATCAGACATTCTACTATTCAGGACTGTTTTAGCTATCTTGGGGTTCTTTTTCCTTTTTGGGGGGGTTTCCATATGTAACTGAAAAATGTCAATCTATGTAAAGAACTGTGTTGTAATTTTGATGGGAATTGCATTGAATCTGCAGATTGCTTTTGGTAAGATGTCCATTTTTACTGTATTAATCCATAACTATAAGAAATCTTTCCACCATCGAATATCTTCTTCAATTTCATTCTTCAATGATTGAAATTTTTATCATAAAAGCATTCACTTGCTTGGTTAAAGTTACCCCAAGATACTTTATGTCATTTAAGGCTATTGTCAAAGGTATTGTTCCCTGATTTCTTTCTTAGTCCATTTTTCAGTTGTATCTAGGAGGACTTACTGATTTTAGTGAGTTAATTTTGTATCCAGTTACTTTGCTGAGTGTTTATCAGGGGTAGGAATTCCCTGGTGGAATTTTTAGTCACTTATTTATATTGTTGTGTCATCTGCAGAGAAGTTACATTGACTCCTACATTTCCAATTTGTACCCTCTTAATCTCCTTCAGTAGTCTCATTGATCTAAGACTTCAAGTACTATATTGGATAGGAATAGAGAGAGTTACCAACCTTATCTTGTGCTAATTTTAGTGAAATTGCTTTGAATTTCTCTTCATTTAATTTGAATGGGCTATGGGTTTGCTGGAAACTGCCTTTATGATGTTGAGTTGTGTCCCTTGGATCTCTAAACTCACCAGGACTTTAATCATTAAGAGGATTGGATTTTTATCATGAAGAGAAGTTAGATTTTATCACATGCATTCTCTGCTTTTAATGAGATGATCAAGTGTGTTTTTGTTTCTTGGTTTGTTTGTATGGTAGATATTTATCCATATTTTTCAATTTACACTGTTGAACCATCCCTGCATCTCTGGGATGAGGCTTACGTGATCATGAGGAATGATCTTTTTGATGTGTTCTTGGATTCTGTTTGTAAGTATTGTACTGATAATATTTACATCTCTATTCATAAGGAAAATTGGTGTATAAATCTCTTTCTTTGTTACATCATTATGTGGTTTAGTTATCAGGGTAACTGTGGGTTTGTAAAATGAATTGGGCAATGATCCTTCTGTTTCTATTTTGTGGAATGGTTTGAGGAATGTTAGCATTGAAAGTCTGGTAGAATTCTATGCTTTAAACCATCTGGCTCTGAGATTTTATTGGTTGAGGAAATTTTAATGATGGCTTCTATTTCACGGGGGTTTATAATTTTGTTTAAATTGCTTATCTGATCTTGATTTAACTTTGGTAAATAATATATATGGAGAAAATTATTTCTTTCTTTTAGGTTTTTCCAATCTTATGAAGTATAAGTTTTTAAAGTATGTCCTTATGTTCTAGGGGTTTCCTCATTAGCTGTTCTTATATTCCCCCATTTATCTCTAATTTTGTTAATTTGGATATTATTTCTCTTCTTTTCAGTTAATTTAGTTAATTTGGATAAGTGTTTGTCAATCTTATTAATAATCTCAAAGAATCATCTCTGTTTCATTGACTTTTTTATTGGTTTGTTGGTGTTGTTTCTATTTTATTGATTTCAGTCCTGAGTTTGCTTAATTTTTCTTATAATCTATTCCTTTGAGGTGTAATTTCTCCCATTCATTCTAGAGCTTCTAGGTGTGCTGTTAAGTGACAAGTACAAAATGGCTCCAATTTCTTTACATATACACTAGTGCTATGAATTTGCCTTTTAGAACTGCCTTCATTGTGTCCCGCAAGCTTGAGTATGTTGTGTATTCATATTCATTGGATTCTAGAGAATCACTACATTTTTTAGTAATGTCTTGGCCCATTTTTTTCAGTCAACAATGAGTTCAGTTTCCATAAGTTTGTAAGCTTCTGTTGTTTCTGTTGTGGATGATGATATCCAGATTTGATCCACAGTGGTCAGATAGTGTCAGGTCCAGCCTCGACACAGGATCAGAGGTCTCAACTGAAAGTAGGGATATCTGGAAGGCGCATAATAAATATACACAGACTGCTTTTTAGGTACAAACTGACAGGCAATTTTTCAAGGCTTAAAGTTACTCTCTCTTCTCTCTCTCTCTGCTGTCTTTCTATTTCTCTCTCACTCACTTGCCTGCAGCTTGAGTCTGCACACACACTGCACTCTCTTGCACACTCTGCTTTTCTCCTTTGTGCTTTTCTTTTCTTGAACTCCCACACTCATACACACCTCTGTTCATTACACTTTCACTCTCACACACACACCCTTCATACACACCTCACACATATCTCACACACACACCACATGCATTCTGCTTTCACTCATACATGCAATCTTCACACACACCTCAGATTCTCTCCACTCACTCTTCACATGTTCTTCTCATGCTTCTCTCTCTCTCTCTCTCTCTCTCTCTCACACACACACACACATATACACACACACAGACATACACACACACACACACACACAATCTCATATACACCTTACTTTCTCTCCACTTGCTCTTTACATGCTCACACATGCTCTCTCATTTGCTCCCTCACTCGCTCTCTCACTCACTCTCTAGCCTTTCTCTTGCCCCAGTCTTTTATTGATACTCCAAAGCTGGTAGAAAAAAAGAAGGCATTGTATAATCATTGCCAAATTAAATTCTAAAGAATAACCACATCCCACAAAGAATTAAGAATTAAAATAGTTCCCCAAAGTTTTGATCTTCCCCTATTCCCAGACCTGTAGCCAAAATAATAACAATTGCAAACTTATCATTATTTAAACTTTAACTTTTGACCTATTCTACTTCAGAGCTCAAAGTTCCGAGATCAGCTACTTGCATTTTCCTGTGAAGCTCTAATAATGAATGACGTGGGCAAATCTGCCAGGCAGTGACCAGAAAGAATCAAGTTAACCCTTAACTCAATAGTTCTGTTCGTTAGCATTCTGTTCCTTTACACTGCATACAATGACTCTCGTTAGAGTCCCAGGATTTTGACTTAGTTTTACTAGTATATAATTTTATGTATTTTATACTTCCTTATCCAGGAACCACTCTCAATATTATACAAAACTTATTTCCTAACTTCAATAACTTTTTCCTTTCTTGGATCCTAATGTTGGCTCTAATTCATTTTTCTAATAATTTCTTCAAAGTTTCTTTTCAAGTCAAGCATTAATCTGGAGCTACCATTGTGCAGTTATTACCTTGTTTCCAAGATGACATCACACTGTATGCACCTGGGCCATTAGGGCTGTGCTGTGCTGTGCCCCTACGCCTCAATTTCCAATTGTTTAAGAATCATTACATCAAGGAACATCTAGTTTCACATAATTCACCAGAGCAGAAGGAGAAAGAAGTAGGAAAGTCAGATATAATAGAAAAATTATGCACACCATGGCCAAATGAAAAACAGTCACGCACAAATGAAATCTATACAGCCATTTCCAGGGCTAAGGTTAGGAGAAATGGGAATGACTGTTTTTTACAAAGAGCTGCTGCGGGCTACAGGGATGTTTCCATCTTGGCCTACTGCAGGCAGCCTTTTATTTCAGACGGTGGGTCCCTTGGAGGGATGTGTCTCCTGCTTTTCAGGGTCGCAGATGCCACCCTTTTTTACAAGGAGGTGCCCTGGGCTGCTGAGATGTCTCCATCCCTGCCTACTGCTGGCAGTCCCTGTCATGCTGTCCCCAGCAAGATAGGATGCAAAGGGTTATTTCAATTTTCTTACACCTGTTGATACTTACATTGTGTCTGGGTATATGGTCGGTTTTGAAGAAAGTCCCTTAAGGTGCTGAAAAGAAGATATTCTTTTGTGCCTGGGTGAAATGCTCAGTAAATGTTAGTTCTATGGGATTTATGAGACCAGTGAACTCGAGCATCTCTCTGGTTTAGTTATTGTCGGGATGATGTCTGTTGATGAGAATCGGGTACTGAAGTCTCCCTATATCACCTTTTATGGACTTGGTTGCCCTTGTGTCTGGTGCATAGATGTTAAGAATTGCAATGTCTTCTTAGGATTTTTCCTTTGGCAACCAAGTATTGACTTTCTCCGTCTCTTTTGATTGGTTTTGGTTTGAAGTCTTTTTCATTAAGATATTAAAATGGGTATACCATCTTGATTCTTAAGTCCTTTGGCTTGGAATATCTTCACCCATTTTTTTTTTAACCTGAAGTAGTGTCATACTAGGAATATTTTAGATGTAACATTTTCTTTGACCTATGTATCCACTTCTGTCATGTCATTAGTGCCTGAAATTATCTTTTCCATCTCCTGTATTTTGTTGATGAGGCTTGACTCTGAGGCACCTGTGAGTTTATTTCCAGATTTCTCTCAGTTCCTTTGACTCTATTTCCACTTCTAGCTCTTGAACGTTTTACTCATTTCCTCCCACTGTTTGTGTTTTCGTCAATTTCTTTAAAGGATTCACCCATTTCCTCTTTAAGGATCTCTATCTTTTTATAGAGGCTCTTTTCAGGTCTCTGTCTTGGGCTTCAACTTTATTTTAATTCTCAAGGCCTATGGTGGTATATTTAGAGGGCTCTGCCATAGACATATGTTTTCCTGGCTGCAATCAATTATCATCATAGACTGACATCTACATTTCTAGGTTTTGGAAGATTGTAATTCTAGGTGTTCATGTATGTCTTGCCATTATTGACTGGCTGTTTTGTCTCTTGGTTTCTGTTGCCCTCTCTGGTACTTAGAATATGGTGGCTATGGAATTCCTGGTAATATATTCTTCCGGGATCCTGGTAGGTGTGGCTACTGGGGGTGACTGGTAAAATGGGTTTCAAGGTATTGGGAACTGACACTTAGCATTGGGGATGGTTTGGGGCCCTTCAATTCTGCCATTATCTGCTTAGTCCCCTGGAAATGGGGTTACAGAATGACTAGAGGCCACAAGTAGTCTGCTGCAGAACTGGGGATGGGACTGGGAGATTAGATTTGGAGGATAGCAGGGAAAGTGACAATCTGAAGCATGCCTACCTGTTTTGCTGCCCTACCAGTTTCAATCGTAGGCTTTCAGGGCTGGTCCCCAACGAATGCCTACTAAAGCTGGAAACTGAAATAAATCAATGAACTGGAAGCAGAAAGTTTGGAGGGAAGATCTGGGATCCATCATAGGGGAGGAGAGGACTGACATCATCTGCAACAGATTGGGGATGAGTCTGGGGAGGTTTGAGGAGAGGAGCTAGAGGTGAGGAACAGCAGCTAGCCTTTGTGCCTTTGTGCATACCTGGCTAGTGTGGCTGGTAGGTTCCCAGGGATTGCCTACTGGTGTTGCAGGCTGGGCTGATGGAGTGAGCTGGGGACAGGAAGTTCAGAGGAGAAGGTCCATCTGATGCAAAGAGAGTCTCTACAGCTGTGCTTGTTTTCCTCTTCCTCCGTACTGTGGACTTGCCTGTGATTCTCTGTCTTTTCTTGACGTCCGAGTGCACTGACTCTCAAGTCCTCTTGATGTGTGCACCAGACACACTGCTTACTTTTCAAAAGCATGAAAATAACTTTCTGATTGCTTTGCTTCGTTGAGCTATTATGAAATCACGAATGATAATTTGCTTTCACGACAACTTCCTAGGGTTTTGCAAATCGAAAATCAGGTGGCATTGATAGCCTCCAAGTCTGGTTCTCTGGACAGCACACCCAACCCATATTTATTAGCTATTCTATAAACTGAAAAGTGGCTCCAGATATCTTGGGGGATCTGTGGAACACACCATGATCAATCTCATCGCTGTGGCTGAGTCTGGGGTTAGAGAGACACAGCCTTCATGTGCTATCCTGGAAAATGGATGCAGTTACATAGCTGGATTGCTTGACACTTGTTTCTAAAAGACAAAGTTCGAAGAAATATTTGTCTACAAGTATTTGCCTGTTGATCTGAACTATAATTTCCGCCAATAACAATTGTGGCTCTCGGTTGGGTCCAACTGCTATTACACTTTTCCCTACTTAGCACCACGAAAAGCCAAAGCCAGAAGCAATGAGACCAGTTGTCTCACTAGTGCACAAATTATCAAAAGTCACCTTACAGTGTAAATTCACAGACTTCTTGGGGATCTTGTGAATGAAGTAACTCTTAGGAAGCCACCTTGGCATTTGTCTCTGTGGCATGCTTTATTATGTGGGCTGATTCAACCTGTAAAACACAGTTTTATGGTCCTGGCACCATTTAGTACAAATTGAATCTAACGAGACGGTGATAATTATGCACATATTCTACATTATAATAATAGCTATTTTGTGTTATCCAAATTAGTGGATTGTTGCAATGCAGGTATTGCTTTTAGCAGTGAGAGCGGTTTGTCTTCCCTATGCTTTAGGGTAACTTGCCAGCTATGAAAAATCAAAGCACTGATTACCTATTCCAAGCACCACGTATGATTTTGCACATAATACCCGTCTTAGCTAGGGTTTTATTGCTGTGGAGAGACACCATGACCACAGGAGTTGTTCTGAAGGAAAACCTTTCACTGGGACTGGCGTACAGTTTCCGAGGTTCAATCCATTATCATCATGGTGGGAAGCATGGCAGCGTGCAGGCAGACATGTTGCTGAAGGAGCTGAGAGTTCTACATCTTGATCCACTGGCAGCAGGAGAGGTGGTGAGCCACTGAGCTTGGGCTTGGCCTTCTGAACCCTCAAAGACCACTCCCAGTGACACGCCTCCTCCAATAAGACCACACCTCCTACAACCAGGCCACACCTACTCCAACCAGGCCACACCTCTTATAATGTCCTGCTGTATAAGTCTATGGGACCACTTTTAGCCAAACCACCATAATACCTTTGAGAATTGTCTTTATTAATCTGACTGCATTCAGTGTTTTAAATAAAAATTAATTTCCCCCCAAATCGACACATTTACAGAGTTGAAGGTCAAATAGCACTTTGATGGACTTACCATGAAAATAGTATTTTAATAAATGGGTTGGGGCTAACTCTGCAGCATTTAGAAGACCAAAGGATCCCTTCTAACATGGCAATAAAAGTATAAAATAGATCAAGGCTTTAAGGCTTTAAAGGTAGAAACCTGAACTAGAAAGTCTTATATGTTTAATATAAGCAAACAAATATAAAACAAATGGATTGTTTTGCATTTATTTAGTCATTTGTCTGCAGGGGCTGTATAAGTGTGTTGGGGTATGCTCGAGGATGTCAGAGGGATGACTGCCGGGAGTCAGCTCTTTCCTTCTACCTTGTACATTACAGAGTTGTCATCTCAGGTTGTCAAGGTTGGCATGTGCCTATACCCACTGAGACATCTTACTGGCCCAAGAAATGTATTTTGATTATCAAAACACAGAAGTATAATTGGGAAGGGGAGCACAATTAATGATTGGAATAAACAACTATATGTTTTCTAAAAGACATACTATGAAATTGCCAAGTGTAAAGTGTTCATTATTTATAATAAGGAATTAAATTTTCTAAGGTACAGAAATACTCTTGTAAGCCAATTGAAAATCAAAACCGATTTAAATAAATTAGTTAATGATGTGAACTCCGTTCTTAGAAGATAAAGAATAAGTTGGTTCTTTAAATCTAAGGTGGCTCTTAAAGATACTTACGTTCATTCATAAGAGGAAGAAACTAAAACCCTTCAAAGATGGTTTAAAACACCAAAAATTCATTAAAACACATACACACATTCTAAGAGAAGTATGTTGAATACAGTCTCTGTGGGGTTGACAATTTGACACTATCACAAAAAATTCGCATTGACCTCGAACTGAAAAGCAGTAGGTAGTCTCCCTCATCTACAGCATCGTGAAGACACTAGAAAGGGCATAGACGTGCAGCTCGAGGGAAGAGGGAAGAGTGGCAGTGCTATTTTTGTTTTTGAGATACTTACTTGTTCATGAGTGTGTGATTTACAGAGTCGAGTAATATAAATTGTCTTGATCGAATAGTTTCTTGTGTTTACTGTCTCCTAGTGTTCTTGTCCTGTTTTCCTGTGACTGTCTCCCATCTCTTCCCCACTGGTCACCATCTCTTGTTTCCTGGAACTCAGGTCTTTGTCTCTATTCATGGTTAGCTTTCTAGGCTATCGTGGCAACTCATCTGTCAAGCACCTTGTTTCTGTTTATTTGTTTGTTGTTTTATTGTTTTTGTTGTTTTGTTTGCTTGGTTTTGGTTTGTTGATTGGTTGTTGTTTGCTGGTGTTTCTTTATTACTTGGGTGTTGTTTTGCTGGTTGGCATTGATTCCCTGCTCCTTCTTTTCATTGTTATCCCCCTGCTTTGTTTTTATGTCTTCCTTACTGTAGATGTATCTTTGAACAAATTATGCAAAAAATATGAAATGTATGACATTTTCTTAGGACTTAGTAGTCTTGGACTTTATTTTCTACTCACATACTTGAGTGAGAGTTTTTGCTGCAGACTTAAAAATAGTTCCCTCAGAATTAAAGATTTTGCTATGAAACAGTTTAACTTCTCTTTGGATTTCTGGTCCTCTTCATTTCTTCAGAAGAGGGTAAAGCAAGAACAATGGCTTGTCCCATCCTTTTGGATCTTTATATAAGGAAACAGAAGGAAAAGACATTTTCTACATGTATGCTCTCTGATAGGTTATAACTACCCTTGTACCTCCTTCTGCACCAGGCGACTCATAATTTACCAGAGGATACAGGAGCACATACTCTGAGATACAGGAAGGAAGCATGTTGCTTTTAGAAAAACTCTTATTTTACAAGGATCACTTTCCAAACTACTGTCCTAGGTTGATTCACAACCCTTTCTTTGTTATAAAAGGCAAACATGGATCCTCCCATTATCTTTATTTAATCATCTCTCCTCTTTATTATAATCCTAACCCTCCCTGGGAACATGGTTTCCTTCAGCAGAAAGGAAGTGGGCCATAGACAGAAGATAAAAGGGAATACATCTTCGAACGTGTCAATACATTTTAAAATGTGTCTAATATAGCACAAAACACTTTTCTTCTCTTAAATGATTGGTTTTTATCACTATAAACACTTGCAACCTACTCATCTTGACACAGTTTAAACCACCCGCACCATCATCTGGAATATGTAGGGAGGCTTCTCGCATGGGATGAATGTCTCAGTACTAATTTCACTTTAATTCTGAAATTTCAGAGTGTTCGATGTGGTCCAGTCACTTGTTCTGCAAAGCTCTAATTAACAAGAGTTAATTAGTTAAACTAATTTTCTACAACATAACCAGTTCTTTGAAGATTCTCAAAAGCAGCATATGTCTAAATTATTATCTCTGAGTACAGTCTTTATGCAGCCAGTGATGTATGAAAAAGCTAACCCCAAACCCCAGGCCATTATCCTAATTAGATTAATTAGAAGGGAACTTGTCATGAGTCATGATGTTGTGAGTTCAAGACCAGCTTTAAACATAGCAAGACCCTGTCTCATGGAAACACACACACACAAATAAAAATGAAATAAAGGGAGAATTGTTGAAGTGGCCATAGTCCCCTCACCTATGTCATTGAAACAGATGGTGCAAGTGGATATGACAGACAGACTATAGCCTAATAGTTTTGTCAACAGATCATTGAGTTAGTTGCTGTCAAGTGATTTCTTTCATTAGTTAGGGTCAATATAAATAAATATAAATAGCATTTATGTTAGCCCAGAGCCAGAAAGGATGTTCAGTGGTTAAGAGCACTTGAGGTTCTTTCATGGAACCCAAGCATCCATACCACTGCATCATAACTTATAAACCACCTGTAACTCTAGGTAGCTCTGACACCTTTGGGCCTTCCAGTCACCTGTGCCCATGTACCCACATGCAGGCCCAAACACAAATGTGCATGAATAATAAACGAAGTCTTTGAATAGTCAAGAAAAATTCAAAGGTGAAATTACCACCATAACAACATGTATGAAATAAATAATTAATAGTGAATTAAAAAGTTATTACCAATGCAAAGCTATGCTTGGTATTTAAATGTATTTATTCATTTATATGTGTTGGCCTATGCAATAAGTATGTATATGCAGGCAGATACATAAATGTATGCATGTGTTCAAAGATATCAACCTTAGGTGTCCTTCCTTGGAATTCATCCAACTTGTGTTTTGGTTCAAAGTCTCTCTCAGAGCTATAATGACTGGGCTGGGAGTTCCCCAGATCCTACTCCCTGTCTTCCCAGTCCTGAGATTCTAGAACTCAGAATAGGGTAATTAAGAAAATTAGGATAAACAGGATAATTGTTTGCTTGAGAGAGGGTCTTGCTTTGTTCATGAATTCACAATACTCTTGTCTTCAACTTCTGTGTGCCATAATTATGGGTATGTGACACCATGCCCAGGGACATTTTAATGAATTGAATTAAGATAATTCTAAATATAGGCAATAATGCCTGGACTTTATATGGGAGCTGGGGGTAGAATTTCTGTCCTCTTGTTTGCAAAGCAAGTATCTTACCAACCGAGCTATCACTCCAGCTCCACAGACGGATATTTAAATTAACTTCATAGGTTCTGTTTCTTAATCTGCATAGATACTTTAATTTCTTTGTGTTATCCTATTTTTCAAAAGTAAATACTTTAAAAATAAATTCTCAGCAGTAGGAGACATTAAAGAATACACATTATATTCTTCCTGTAATGAAGGGGAAGCTGCAAGTGAGAGACCAGTATCTACTTGCATCCTTATCCCACATGAAGCGAAAACCAGTTTGCATTATTTTGGCATCAAGTGGGATTTGTAGATGAAATCATGTAGTTATCTAAGTTAGATTTTCTGTGTCTATGGCAATCCGTGTTCTCACTGATCCTTACCACAGAAATACTTGAGTTGTCTAAAGAATTAGAATCTGAGTAGCCATTCATCCATCCATTCATACCTAATAGATTCGGGGTGCAGGGCTGGATAATGCTCACACAGAGAGGGAATTGAGGATGTATAGACCACACTCAAGCCATCAGTGTTCGATGGATGGTCATGGGCCATATAGATGTCTCTATTTCCAAATTCAAAGTGAAGTTCTATTTTTTTTTAAGCTATAGAATTCCTAGTTTTATCAAATGTATCAATGACAACTAAGAATAGCTGTTTCAGAATCTACAGCATAAAAGATTGTGTTTTCTGAATCCAGCTAAATATTAGCTGAGGGCACTTTGGAAATCTGTACCTCTGAAACCACAGGAGGATTGTCACTCACATGGGTTGTTTCTGAAGCTTCTGGGGCTTATTTGAATTGCTACATTTTTGAAAGCAGTACACATGACTGCTGTCTTTTATATGGTTGATGGTAGGAAACAGTTGGTCATTCAGGTAGGAAACTTACTTATGGAAGCTGATAATCCAATTTCTACTACACATACTAAAATTTCAGCAGAAATGTTCCAGAAGCCATAGAATTAAAAAACCTGATCTCATGTTCTTGTTACTGGGATGGCTATTTACAGGGCTTTTTAATTTGTGAAAGGGGCTATGCTATTCTTCATTTCAGAGATGCTGACATTTTAGAGACATTTAGTATGCACTGAAAACTGCTTGTAATAAAACCATAGACTTTTGAATATAAACATAGAATTCATTTGAACACATATTCTAATAAAATTGTGTATGTGTACTTTTAATTATTGAATATAATATAAACTAATGATTCCTTTGAATCATTAATATAATTTTATTTCACTTTACATAACTAATATGTAACTATTTCCTGTGATTGGACTATATATCATGTATGCTTTTCTGTAGTCACTTTGTCTTGAATAAACAGATCACCTATCAAAAAGATCACTAATTTTTTAAAGTACCAACTAAACTTAGAAGAAAAAAATTCACTTCAACACATGTAATTTAGAAAAATTTGTTCTTGTTTTCATACTAATGACAAGAATTAATCACATTGACTGATAAACTGCTCTCAATTTTAATAGTATGTATTCTAGTTGAAAAAACCCTAGTAGCATTTTGAAATGTATGCAGATGCTGCTTAACTTTATGTTTCAGGCATACGAAGCACATTATAACACAATAATCATAACACTTAAAGTATACTTTCGACGTAGCATTTCAGTCAAAGTGGTTAATAGGCGTCATATGCACTTTGGCATTCTTGGCAAGGGGGTGTAGATAATACTTCAAAAAGAAAACCCCTTTGATTTAATCCAGCTCCTCTCATTAATTGAGAAGTTATGAACATATCTTGCCTCTTTCATAAGTGAAAATGTGTTCAATGCAATTAATCTATCCTATTAACTTTACCAAACATCTGCTACACTTGCTAAACATTTCAAAATGATGTTCTGAGCCACTTAGCGCTAAGTAATTTCTCAGCTAAATATTTACACCAGCTTCTATAATGATAAGCCCTACTGTGTCTTAAATAATCAGCCAATTGTCCTGAGAGCTGTAACACATTGTAATAGCTACTCACTGGAACTTGAAATTCATAAGCTGGCTAATACTGCATTTTGCATATTTCTGTTTCTAGCCAAAAGATGTAGCAGTCTTAGGAATTCCATTTTTGTCAACATTTTTAATATCCAGAACTCTATTGACAGTGAATGTCAATATAGATATTTAGATCATGCAAATGCTAAGTCCAATCTCAAGAGTCTCTTTCACAAGAGTAAGTCTGTAACATTATAGAAAAAACTAGCTGTTGTATTTTTATAACAGAGTAAATACATAGAAAAAATAGACTAAAGGGATAGGCACTACTTACCAAATTAAATCACAGAGAATATACAGAAAGTATATAAATGTATCATGTGTCCAAACAGTTATTACTCTGAAGCATATACACAATACCATGAAGAAGTGATCAAAGATTTTACTAAGTTTAGTAATAGAGATGGGATTTAGTCATGTGATTCATTAATAAATGAATCATAAGACGGACTCAGACATCAGTCCAATGATCACTTCAGAACGAGGAAGGGAGTTAAGTTTCTTACTCTATTAAGAAAATAGGACTGCAAATCCATATGCGCCAAACACTCATATACCCAGCCTGCCTAAATCAAGTGCTACTGGACACGGAAGGGCAGACAGTTCCAGACGCAATAATATTGAGTGATTTCAATATCCAACTTCCGCCAATAGCTATCCAAACAAATTTCAGCAAAGGATCTTCTGTGTTAAGCCACGTAACAGATCAAATGAACGTCACAAGCATTAACGGAATGTTCTGTCCAACAGCTGCAGAAGAGCCATTCATCTTAGCCCCTGGAACTCGATCCAAAACGGACTACAGTTTAGACCGTAAAACAAGCCTTAACAGATGTAACAGTATGTCGAAATAATCTTTATTTATCAAACAGTAATAGAATGAAATGAGAAATCAGTAGAAAAAGACAATTTTAGAAACTATGTAAACACATGGAGATTAAGCAGTGTTACCATTAAATGATTATTGGGGGGGAGTTTTTTAATTCCTAGAATAGAGGAAAAGTGGGGAAGAGTTAATGTACAGAATATTTAGAAGTCAAAAATTACAGTTCTTATAGGCATCAATGTTTCCATTTAAAAATTTACAGAGCTTTCACATAAATAAATTAAGACCGTTACACTATGTGGTTTCAGAAAAGCAAGGAAAAGCCACACCCATCATTCATGACAAGGAAGAAAGACCAAGATGTCATTTAATGGAAAGCCTTAGAATAGTGCAAAGAAATAATGAACCACAGTTATTTCTTTGAAAGCATAGGCAAAATTAACAAATCTTTGCCTACATTGGCCAAAGAGAAAGAGAGACCTGAATTAAAATTGAGTCCAAAAAGGAGTCACTGGAAGCAGAAAGACGGTTCAGAGCTACAAAGTGATTACTGCTCCTGTAGAGAACCTGAGTTGGTAGCCATGTTGAGTGGTTCAAAACCACCTTCAATTCCAGCTCCAGGATGATCTCTTTCTTCTAGCCTTCATGGGTTCAACTGTCTTCTGACCTCCACACATGGGCCAGGTCACATACCTCCTTGATACACAATAATAATAATAATAATAATAATAATAATAATAATAATAATTTCATTATTTTGGAATTTTGTATTACACATTCGTACAATGCATTTATTTGATCAAGTCAACCCCCTACCCCCTTCCACCCAGTTTTTTGTCCTGTTTATTGTATCTCTAAATCCATGTGTTTAAAAAAAACAACAAAAAAAGACAAAACAAAACAAGAAAAGGCACCAAGTCAACTTAATGTTGCCATTCCGAGGAAAGGAAAGAAGGAAAAAGAAAGATACTCTTCCGCTCCCAGCAGCCACAGAGGGCCAAAAGCTCTTCAGCTCGGGGTAGACTTCCTCCCCACCAGCGCCTGCATGCTGGATTTTGTATGGCTTGATCATGTACAGGTCTTGTGCATACAGTGACTGCTACTGGGTCATATGTGCATCTGTCCTGTTGTCCAGCAAACCACACTTCACTGTAGTCATCTACTTCCTCTGACTCTTAAAAATCTTCTCAGCCTTCCTTTGTGATGATCCTTGAGCATTGGGAGAAGAGGGTGTGATACTGATGTCCTACTCAGGCCTGGGCATTCCACATTGGTTATTTCCTGCATTGACTTGTTCTGAGTCTCTGTGTTTATTACCATAATTACAAATACCAGCTTCTCTGATGAGAGTTGAGAGATATGACAATCTGTATGCATGATGAGAAGTCTTTAAAGTTTAGGAGTTGACCCATTTGCAGAGTACAAATGGGGCAGGCTTTAATTCAGAGAGAAACAGAAAGACAGAGAGACAGAGAGACAGAAACAGAGAGACAGAAACAGAAAGAGAGGGAGAGATCAGTTGTTGCACCAACTTGATTTCCCCATATTCTAAGACTCAAACATAAAGAGCTTCCAGCAATAGAGTCTTACCAGCAACTTCTGGAGGATAATCTAAATTAAAGGGGAGATGAAAGAGAAAAATTAGTTCTCTAATGTACTACTAAAACCAAGGGATGAAAATTATAATAATTTTATGTGCAGAGAGTTTTGTCCCCACTATTATCACCAAACATTGCTCTCTGCCAAAGTTTTCTTCTTTTTGATTTTCACTGCAATGTGTTTTTTTTGAGAATCTTCTGTAAGGCAGGTGGAAATAGAATATATAATACATTCTATCCTTTAGAACTCATAATCAAGAGAAAGGTTAAGCACAGTAAATACAGACTGTTATTTACAAAGCTGAGTAAGACAGAATAGCAGAGTGGTTTTGAACCAAGTGCTGAATTCTCACATTGAATTCAGGCAACCCACAGGTTAGGCAGAGCTCTCATTGTCATAGTAAGTAATGAATAAATTCATTGCCTAATCTTACTAAGTGGAAAGAATATAGGCTTGAAGAACTGTAAATAATAATATCCTTGAATTATAATTTCTCAGTTTGAAAGTGTATGTGTGTGTGTGTGTGTACATGCATGTGTGTGTGTGTGTGTGTGTGTAATTGATGGATCAATTTTACAACTGTCAGCATTAAAATTAGTTTTCTTTGTAAATGTCAACTAGCGTTCTGTAACGCAGTATAAAATGCTCTGCAGAAAAGGTTTCTCCATGGCAGGGCAACACACACGTAGCAGTGTGAATCTTGAGTTTCATAGCCAGACAGTAAGTCAGGAGCAAAATTTGTGAACATTTGGGGAGCATGACTGAGATTAAATATAAGGTGTCATGGGTGATTTTAATAAGAAGTTATTTGCTAAAAATTGAATAGAACTTACTGGTATCTAATTAATCTGTTATCTGGCTACTTCCCTTAGCAAAAGTGAAGTGGGAGCGAAGCTTATGACTCCGAGACGCACTTCAGGGCTAACGTACCATTATCCTCCCAGATAGACCTTTACACAAAAACCTCTTGTATTTCATAATATGTTGAGCTCATTCTGAACAAAATGTACTGTTTTACATTATACAGACTTTCAAATATAATTTTCCTTACTTGTAATGGAATAGATTTTTAATTATATTTCCAAGATTAAGCACACTCATTGGATGACAGTGTGTGTGTGTGTGTGTGTGTGTGTGTGTTTTAGAACTCATGTTTAAACACATTGAGGGAGTTTTCTGCATTTGGATGAATACAAAAAAAATTGTGTATTGGCTTGACTATACATGAAATACAGTAGTTTTTCCCTAAGGACAAAGAGAAGGGTTTAATCTAGAGTCAAGACTACATCAGTCTTATATAAAATAGCATATCTCTGTAATTACGCTGTAATTAATATAGCTAAATTTTAATTTCAACATTTGGTTTGCTTACAGACAGGGATTTGTCATCTTCTGGTTAGCCTAATTACCCAACTTTCCTTGCTTGTGTATCATTTTGTAAGTGCTTTTTAAATCACAGGCAAAATCGATCAATTCCTCAGTCCCCAAGATTTATTCCTGCCTAGGTTAGTAAAACACAGGCTCACCATGATTCTATACCATTATTTTTCCTAAATCAGATAAAATAATGAAAGTGATAGATTATGCTTTCACTCAATCACTTATGGTAAAGAACCCCAGCATATTTGTTCATTAGCAAGATTTGCAAAAATTGTGTACTAAGTTCAAAACTTTGTTAAAATTATTTATATGGAATTTCAAGGGGT
Organism: Rattus rattus; assembly: GCF_011064425.1. Lineage (NCBI taxonomy): Eukaryota > Metazoa > Chordata > Mammalia > Rodentia > Muridae > Rattus > Rattus rattus. Next base: position 101,774,253 of record NC_046157.1, on the reverse strand, counting down.
TGTCAAATTAAAGCTACACGAATGAATTTAAAACACATTGATCACTTTTTATTAAAAACTAAACGTTCAGACAGCAAGGTTGTAGGTATGCATATGTTACCGCAGGTTGGGATTTGGGCTAGGTGTTTCCAAACATGAACCAACAGGCCTCTTAGTCCACAGAACTGAATAATGGCTCACACAATTGTAGAGTAGGAAGGGGATATTATTCAAAGCAAAATGACCGTACAAGTCATAAAGAAACGTGCCATCAGGCACGGTAGCAGGCCACATGAGGGGAGGTCCTCAAAGGTCCTGATTGGGATTCACGAAGGATTTGGTCACGAGTGAGAATAGCACCGGCAACCCTCAATTTTGATTGACAGGCTTAGACTCTGTAAACATATGCATGCCCAATTCTTCACAGACACAGAAGGTAGATAGAGGATCCTCACTAAAAGTGTGTTCAGGGGACGTACTTTGCCTAACACCACAGGTACTCTAAGTACTTAAGGCTACATCACTTCCTATCCTTGTACTAAAGACATAACAAGAATGTGAATGAATAGAAGGTCTCTGTACTTTAGGTCATTAAGGGAAAGAAAAATGTCTTCTGCGGTTTAAAGTAGGATATGCCTGTAGCTGAGTTCAGGCGAGATTATCATTGCCAGTGTGTGGTTATGTGTATTGTTCGGAGAGGGCTGGGCGTAAGGAGTACTTGGTGGTGAGAACCTCAGGCTTCCACCTGCATTTATTTTTTTATTATTATTGGATATTTTATATTTACATTCCAAATGTTATTCCGTTTCCCGGTTTCTTGGCCATAAACCCCCTATCCCATCCCCTCCCCCTTCTTCTATAAGTGTGTTTCCCCTTCCCAATGACCCCCCTTTGCCCTCCCTCCCTTAACATTCCCCTACACTGGGGGGAGGGCAGGACCAAGGGTTTCTCCTCCCATTGGTGCCCAACAAGACCATCGTCTGCTACATATGCAGTTGGAGTCCTGGGTCAGTCCATGTATAGTCTTTGGGTAGTGGTTTAGTCCCTGGGAGCTCTGGTTTGTTGGTATTGTAGTTCTTATGGGGTTGCAAGCCCCTTCAGCTCCTTCGAAATCTTTCTCTAATTCCTCCAATGGAGACCCCATTCTCAGTTCAATGGTTTGCTGCTAACATTCACTTCTGTATTTGACATACTCTGGCTGAGTCTCTCAGGAGACAGCTATATTAGGCTCCAATCAGCCTGCGCTTCTTGGCTTCATCAATATTGTCTAGCTTTGGTAGTTGTATATATACAGGCTGTATACCCAAGTAGGACAGACTCTGAAGGACCATTCCTTCAGTCTCTGCTCCAAAATGTGTCTCCATATCTCCTCCTATGAATATTTTTATTCCCCTTTTTAAGAAAGACTGAAGCATCCACATTTTGGTTGTCCTTCTTCTTGATGCTTCATGTGATCTATGGATTGTATCTTGGGTAATTCGAGCTTTGGGGATAATATAAACTTATCAGTGAGTGCATACCATATGTGCTTCTTTGTGATTGGGTTACCTCACACAGGATGAAATTTTCTAGTTCCATCTACTTGCCTATGAATTTCATGAAGTCATTGTTTTTGATAGCTGAGTAGTACTCCATTGTGTAGATGTACCACATTTTCTGTATCCATTCCTCTGTTGAAGTGCATCTGGGTTCTTTCCAGCTTCTGGCTATTATAAATAAGGCTACTATGAACATAGTGGAGCATGTGTCTTTGTTATATGTTGGAGCATCTTTTGGGTATATGCCAAGGAGAGGTATAGTTGGATCCTCAGATAATGCAATGTCCAATTCTCTGAGGATCCTCCAGACTGATTTCCAGAGTGGTTGTAACAGTTTGCAATCCCAACAAAGATGGAGGAGTGTTCCACTTTCTCCGCATCCTCAGAGCATCTGTCCTCACCTGAGTTTTTGATCTTAGCCATTCTGACTTATGTGAGGTGGAATCTCAGGGTTGTTTTGATTTGCATTTCCCTTATGACTAAAGATGTTGAACATTTCTTTAGGTACTTCTCAGCCATTTGATATTCTTCAGCTGAGAATTCTTTGTTTAGCTCTGTACCCCATTTTTAATAGGGTTATTTGGCTCTCTGGAGTCTAACTTCTTGAGTTCTTTGTATATATTGGAGATTAGCCCTCTATCAGATGTAGGATTGGTAAAGATTTTTTTTCCCAATCTGTTGGTTGCCATTTTATCTTAATAACAGTGTCCTTTGCCTTACCGAAGCTTTACAGTTTTATGAGGTCCCATTTGTTGATTCTTTATCTTAAAGCATAAGTCACTGGTGTTTTGTTCAGGAAATTTTGCCCAGTGCCAATGGGCTTGAGGCTCTTCCCCACTTTTTCTTCTATTAGTTTGAGTGTGTCTGGTTTTATGTGGAGTTCCTTGATCCACTTGAACTTAAGCTTTGTACAGGGTGATAAGAATGAGTCAATTTGCATTCTCCTACATGCTGACCTCCAGTTGAACCAGCACCATTTGCTGAAAATGCTATCTTTTTTCCACTGGATGGTCTTAGCTCCTTTGTCAAAGATCAAGTGACCATAGGTGTGTGGGTTCATTTCTTGGTCTTCAATTCTATTCCACTGATCTACCTGCCTGTCTCTGTAATACCATACAGTTTTTATCACTATTGCTCTGTAACACCGCTTAAGGTCAGGGGTGATTATTCCTACAGAAGTTCTTTTATTATTGAAGATAGTTTTTGCTACCCTGGGATTTTTGTTATTCCAAATGAGTTTGCAAACTGCTCTTTCTATCTCTATGAAGAATTGAGTTGGAATTTTGATGAGGATTGCATTGAATCTGTAGATTGCTTTTGGCAAAATGGCCATTTTTACTATATTAATCCTGCCAATCAATGAGCATGGGAGGTCTTTCCAACTTCTGAGATCTTCTTCAATTTCTTTCTTCAGAGACTTAAAGTTCTTGTCATACAGATCTTTCACTTGCTTGGTTAAAGTCACACCAAGGTATTGTATGTTATTTGTTACTATTGTGAAGGGTATCATTTCCCTAATTTCTTTCTCAGCCTGTTTATCCTTTGAGTAGAGGAAGACTACTGATTGTTTGAGTTAATTTTATACCCAGCCACTTTGCCAAAGTTGTTTACCAGCTGCAGGAGTTCTTTGGTGGAATTTTTGAGGTCACTTAAGTATACCATCATGTCATCTGCAAATAGTGATATTTTGACTTCTTCCTTTCCAATTTGTATCGCTTTGGCCTTCTTTTGCTGTCTGATTGCTCTGGCTAGGACTTCAACAACTATATTAAATAAGTAGGGAGAGGGTTGTTAGCCTTGTCTAGTCCCTGATTTTAGTGGGGTTGCTTCAAGTTTCTCTCCACTTAGTTTAAAGTTGGTTACTGGTTTGCTGTATATGGCTTTTACTATGTTTAGTTATGGACCTTGAATTCCTGATCTTTCCAGGACATTTATCATGATGAGGTGTTGAATTTTGTCAAATGCTTTCTCAGCCTCTAATGAAATGATCATGTGGTTTTGTTCTTTCAGTTTGTTAATATAGTGGATTACATTGATGGATTTCTGTATATTGAAGCATCCCTGCATCCCTGGGATGAAACCTACTTGGTCATGATGGATGATCATTGTGATGTGTACTTGATTTTGGTTTGTGAGAATTTTATTGAGTATTTTTGCAACGATATTCATGAGGGAAAATGGTCTGAAGTCCTCTTTCTTTGTTGGGTCTTTGTGTGGTTTAGGTATAAGAGTAATTGTGGATTCATAGAAAGAATTGGGTAGTGCTCCTTCTGTTTCTATTTTGTGGAATAGTTTGGAGAGTATTTCTAAGAGGTTTTCTACGAAGGTCTGATAGAATTCTGCACTAAACCCATCTGGCCCTGGGCTTTTTTTTGGTTGGGAGATTTTTAATAACTACTTCAATTTCTTTAAGAGTTATGGGACTGTTTAGATGGTTTATCTGATCCTGATTTAACTTTGGTACCTGGTATCAGTCAAGAAAATTGTCCTTTTTATTCAGATTTTCCAGTTTTGTTGAATATAGACTTTTGTAGTAGGAGCTGATGATTTTTTTAATTTCCTCTGATTCTCTTGTTATATCTCCCTTTTTATTTCTGATTTTTTAATTTGGAAACATTATCTGTGCCCTCTGGTTAGTCTGGCTAAGGGTTTATCTATCTTATTGATTTTCTCAAAATACTGGCTCCTGGTTTTGCTGATTCTTTGTATAATTATTTTTGAACTTCTACTTGGTTGATTTCAGCTCTGAGTTTGATTATTTCCTGCCTTCTACTCCTCCTGGGTATATTTGCTATTTTCTGTTCTAGAGATTTCAGATGCAATGTCAAGCTGCTAATTTATGCTCTCTTCAGTTTCCCTTGTGAGGCACTCAGAGCTATGAGTTTTCCTCTTAGCACTACTTTCATTGTGTCCCATAAGTTTGGGTATGTTGTACCTTCATTTTCAATAAATTCTTAAAAAGTCTTTAATTTCTTTCTTTATTTCTTCCTTGACCAAGTTGTCATTGAGTAGAGCGTTGTTCAACTTCCATGTATATGTGGGCTTTCTGTCATTATTATTATTATTATTGAAGACCAGCCTTAGTCTGTGGTGATCTGATAGGAAGCATGGAATTATTTCTATCTTCCTGTATCTGTTGAGGTTTGTTTTGTGACTGATTATATAGTCAGTTTTGGAGAAGGTACCATGAGGTGCCAAGAAGAAGGTATATTCTTTTGTTTTAGGATAGAATGTTCTATAAATATCTGTTAAATCCATTAGGTTCATAACTTCTGCTAGTTTCCTTATGTCTCTATTTAGTTTCTGTTTCCATGATCTGTCCATTGATGAGAGTGGGGTGTTGAAATCTCCTGCTATTATTGTGTGAGGAGATGTGTTCTTTGAGCTTTAGTAAAGTTTCTTTTATGAATTTAGGTGCCCTTCCATTTGGAGCATAAATATTTCGGATTGAGAGTTCATCTTGGTGGATTTTTTTCCTTCGATGAATATGAAGTGTCTTTCCTTATCTTTTTTTTTATAACTTTTGGTTGAATGTTGATTTTATTCGATATTAGAATGGCTACTTCAGCCTGTTTCTTGGGACTATTTGCTCAGAAAATTGTTTTCCAGCCTTTTATTCTGACTTAATGTCCATCTTTGTCACTAAAGTGTGTTTCCTGCATGCAGCAAAATGCTGGGTCCTCTTTCCATATCCAGTCTGTTAGTCTGTCTTTTTGTTGGGGAATTGAGTCCATTGATGTTAAGCGATATTAAGGAATAGTGATTGTTGTTTCCTGTCATTTTGTTGTTAGAGGTGGAATTATGTTTGTGTGTCTCTCTTCTTTTGGTTTCGTTGCAAGGAGATTATTTTCATGCTTTTTCTAGGGTGTAGTTTCCCTTCTTGTGCTGGAGTTTTCCATCTATTATTTTTTGTGTGGCTGAATTTGTAGAAAGATATTGTGTAAATTTGGTTTTGTCATGGAATATCTTGGTTTCTCCAACTATGCTAATTGAGAATTTTGCTGGCTATAGTAGCCTGGGATGGGATTTTTGTTCTCTTGGGGTGTTTATGACATCTGCCCAAGATCTTCTGGCTTTGAAAATTTCTGATGAAATATTTGGTGTAATTCTGATAGGTCCGCCTTTATACTTTACTTGATCTTTTTCCTTTACTGCTTTTATTATTCTTTCTTTGTTTTATGCATGTGGTGTTTTGACTATTATGTGATGAGAGGAATTTATTTTCTGGTCTAATCTATTTGGAGTTCTGTAGGTTTCTTTTATGTTTATGGACATCTCTTTCTTTAGGTTAGGGAAGTTTTCTTCTATTATTTTGTTGAATATATTTATTGGTCCTTTAAATTGAGAGTCTTCACTCTCTTCTATACCTATTATCCTTAGATTTGATCTTCTCACTGTGATGTCTTTGATAGTTGTGTCAATGTTTTCTATGATATCTTCTGCCCCTGAGATTCTCTCTTCTATCTCTTGTATTCTGTTGGTGATGCTTGCATCCATGACTCCTAATCTCTTCCCTAGGTTTTCTATCTCCAGGTTGTTTCCTTTGTGCTTTTTTATTGTTTCTTTCCCAATTTTGATACTGATGTTTTTGTTCAATTCCTTCACCTGCTCGTTTGTGTTTTAATTCTTATGATTTTTGTGTTTCCTCTTGAGGGCTTCTACTGTTTTCTTATGTTGTCCTGTATTTCTTAAGGGAGTTATTTATATCCTTCAAAGTCCCTCTTTCATCATCATAGAATGTGAATTTAAATCCAAATCTTTGCTTTTCTCATGTGTTGGGCTATCCAGTATTTGCTTGGTGGGAGAACTGGCCTGATGATACCAAATAGTCTGGTTTCTATTGCTTAGGTTCCTGAGCTTGCCTCTGCCATCAGGTTATCTCTGTGTTAGCTTGTCTTGCTCTCTGGATGCGGTTGACCTCCTGTGCTTCAAAATAAGCACTCCTATAGACCTGTTTTCTTTTCAGCAGTAGCTGGAACAGAAAGCTGTCTGGGTTTGTGTGTTTTGAACCCAGGGTTAGGGTGGTTTCTTGTAGCAGAAGAGTTTGTCTTACCTCTGTTCCCACCTGTGCATCTCCAGGTGACTCCTAGCTCTGGGAAGCAGGCCATGCCAGAAGGTTCCTGGCCCTGTCTGCACCTATGTTCTTGACATCCAGAAGACTTGGGCAGTTCTCTTGGGTCAGGAATATGAGCAGATGGTCAGTCCCCTGGAGCTCTCAGGATTGTCCACACCTCTGAGAATTCTCTCTCTCTCATGGGATTTGGATACAGAGAGCAGTGGGACCAGTTCAGTTCAGTTCTCTGCTCAGGCAGAAACTGGAAGTGTCCTGTCCCTGACTCCTACTGCCTTTGTCTGTTCTGAGGCCATCAGGCGGGTCGATTAGAAGAGTTGGCCTTACCTCTGCTCTCATGTGTGTTGGCCTTCCTGGTGATTGATTTTTCAGCTGTGCAGGTAGAATCCGGAAGGTCCTCCTGACTGATCTAGGTGCCTGTGGGCTGGGGGCACCTAAGGCATTGGTTTCTTCTTGGTTCAGGAATGGGCAGAAGTAGTTGTCTCTCTGAGCTTCAGATTGGCCTGTTAATTTATAACCAGCTGTCTTCCCTGCGGGATTAGTACAGAGAGCCGTGACCAGTTCAGCTCAATGAAATGCCAGGCAGAAACCCCCAGATGCATTTTCAAGAAGGAGAATGCATTGTCCAACCAGCAGCCCTGATTGCTGAGCTATTAACTTGTAAAGTTTGCCTGTCTTACATCTCTTTAAATCATTATTATCTATTAAAAATAATGACTATATGCATAAAAGGTAGTTGTGGGATTATCTCAAAAATGTTCAGTGTTTAATCAAAGTAAATCACATGTTATAAAAGGAATGCAGGGAGGCTAACAAGTAGCTGCAGAAGAGTGCATGCTTAACACCCAAGAGTCTCAGAGGTTCAATTTAGGTGTCAAAGAATATTTTTTCCAGATATTGTTTTAGATTTACTTATATTGCTTGTTTCCATCAAATACTTTTATGCATTTAATATATAATAACCTAATAGGTTACTCGTAAGTATTAGAGAAGCTAAATCATTTTTTTTTTTTACTGTGGTAGACTGTTCCTCCAGCAACTGTTGATTTTCCTTAGCCAGTAACACTCACATTTCTTGTTGAATAAGATAGATCCCACTCAGAGGCAAGTCAGAAGAGAGACCAAAACTGTGTTTTCTCGAGACTAAACTAACGGTTACAAAATCATCAGGAAACTTGGGAGCCAGGCAGGAAATGATCATCTGAAAGGAGTCAGAATGTAGTGAAATGGATTCAAATAAGACAAAACCAATCAGGCTTGGTAATTATATGTGAAGAATGAATTTGAGAGAGGGGAGTGTAAGGTGTGAGTTTGATTTCTAGGCTGAGCAATGAGATAATGCAGTATGGGTTGGCTATGATGGGGATTGCAGAAAAGAAGTTAGGGAGGGTTCTGCACTCAGTACTTGAACCAAATTTGAGATACTTGTAGATATCCAAGACGGCATGTCAAACTGGCAGTTGGCTGTTTGATCTGCATATACATTAACTAAGGCTAGTTAATAAGTCTAGATATCATCATTGTAAAGGGTCTGAAGCACACAAGTGGAGGAGATCAGCTGGAGAATATAAACAGCAAAGCTGAGTATAAAATGCCACCTACAGCCCATTTGAAGGTTCTAAGGGGAAGTAAGAAGCAATAGAAAAGACCTGGAATAACCATTAATGATTGCTGGAGATGAGGGATAGCAATATGGTCTGAGGTTGATATAGTCTGAGTCCCAACCTGACAATCTGAGAAGGAATATTTGGAATAGCAAATACCTGTAACACTCCAGAAACTTGACTTTCTAATTAATAACACCTAGGAATTCCTGGACTTTTTATAATCTTAATTTTAAATGAAAAATGACTTTTCTTTCATCACTTGATGAGAATAAAAAAATCATTCAATAATATACAATACTAAAAGCTACATATCATAAATAGATTTAGCTAAAGCCAGTGATATAATCATGCGCTTTCTAAAAAGGTACAAGACTCCTGTCAACAAAATTGTAGTTTTGTTTATGGAATTTAAATATGTAAAAGCTACCTTTTCTGCTTGCAATTATGGTTATTATCCACGTGTGTTACTTTAGCAATTACAGGGTTTAAGTCATAAGAGGTTTGTTTTTTTTTGTTTTTTTTGTTTTTGTTACTTTTTATAAAATCTCTCACCTGCCTCAGATCTTCCCTTCAGTCTTTGGAATCAGGCCCAAGGACAACGAACAGCCATTTCTCATCAATAATATATTGATAGCCTGACCTTGGAAGGGCTTGAATGACTTAACCTTGTTTTGTTTAGTCACTGAAATGAGAGTCAGTCATCACTACATTGTTTCTTGGCAGATGCACTTGCACTAGGGTGTTAACCTGTGTTCCTCTTCCTCCCCGCAGGGTTCCATAGGGATACAAGGCCCCCAAGGTCCACCTGGGAAAGAAGGTCAAAGGGTGAGTAAAGTCGAAGCAGATGGTAGAGTTTGCCAATGCAGAGGATAATTATTTTTGAGAAATAAATAAATAAATGAATAAATGAATGAATGAATGAATGATAGCAAACAGGTGGGCATAGGTTGTCAACTACCAAAGACAGAAACAGAAGGTTAGGGATTTTGACAGAGTGTTAAAATCAGAGATGTCTACATGTTTTCCAAAAACAGCAGCACAAATGTATGGACTGTTATTTGTATAAAGTCAATTAGCCCTAATTTGGTCTAGAAGACTTTGGTCAGAGTCTCCATTCTCTTTTTTTATTGAATTTTATTTTTCTTGAATATTTTATGTATTTACATTTCAAATGTTATCCCCTTTCCCACCCTCTCCTATACCCCCTCCCCCATTCCGATGCTTCTATGAGGATGCTCCCACTCCCACCTACCCACTCCCACCTCAAAGCCCTGGCATTCCCCTACACTGGGGAAACAAGTCTTCACAGGACCAAGGGCTTTTCCTCCCTTTTATACCAGACAATGCCATCCTCTGCTACATATTCGGATGGAGCCATGGGTCCCTCCATGTGTACTCTTTGGTTGGTGGTTTAGTCCCTGGGAGCTCTGGGGGGGGGAGGTCTGGTTGGTTGATATCATTGTTCTTACTAACTAATTGACATTAGGGACTCTCTGAAATTCGCATTTCAGTACTATTTATTGATTTTTTAACTAAAATGAAACGGGCTATAAATGAATATCAGCTTTAATTGGAAATACCACAGTGACCATCTCTAGCCAGAGCTTAATCTTTGTGTCTCCAACAAAAGGAAGCCCTGAAGGTTCTGGCAACTTGTCGGCTTCCCTGGAGCTCTTGATGCACCAACCTTAGGTCATTCTGCTACTATTTCAGTTGATTCTGGAGTCTCATGTGTTTTAATACACTTTCTCCTATGATTGCTTATGAAGTCCATGTCCTCCATAGTGCAGGCATTACCTCCTCGACTCTACAACAGTGTGGATAAGGTTCTTGTAATAGGGTTTTAAATGACTTGATTTGGCTGCCGAAATAGAGGTCATGCTCTCTTTTCTTATCCGGACATACTATAAATTCTTCTCATTTGCTCGTACCAATCTCGTTTCTCCCCTCTGTGAAGTAAATCCATGGACTGCAAATACATCAGCGTACTTCAAATATTTGAAGACCAATTTGCAAAGGCTTGCCTTTGGAGGGCTAATAAAGAATGAACGCTCTTGATTTTTCTTTTCTTCATTTTATGGGTTCCTGGCCCCACTGCAGGCTAATAGTCTGTCCCAGGAGACACTAATCGGCCTCCTGCAGGTATCAAGAATGGGACAAAAAATGTGCAGTCTTATTCAGGAACAGTTCAGTATGACAAGCACACCCTCTACCATGCACAGTAGACTCCCAATGCAGCCCAAGGCCCTTCTTGTCAGGAGGATGCCTTGTGTTGTAACTGGTGTGTGCTCAGCTAACACTACTGTCCCTTTGTTTTAATGAAAACATCTACCCAGTCACGTCTTTCCTGGTGTCTTCTTATATCGCAGTGTTGGAACAATGCATGTTATCTTTCATCTTCAGGATCTTTGTCTCTAATTTATCATTTG